>NC_089880.1:15730000-15755000 GCF_040182565.1 Anser cygnoides
AGGTATGGTGCATAACTCCTACTAACTTAGTGTGACTAGGGCAGAGAGATTTAGTCTGTCCAACTCTGGAGATTATATCAGGTTCATCTTAAAATGAAGGAGGGCAGCAGCTTCAGCCTGGTCTTCACAGTCTCCATGTGCAAAGAACTTAAATCCCTAACAGTGGCTGAAGAAATGGTCTGCATAACCTGGGCAGCCTCAAGTGCTTCTAGGCCAGATCATCCCTGTTATCTAGAGATTTTCTCTTCCAAAATTACACTTGGGAGGTTTGGAGTGACAGCCAGGTAGGGAACCAACAGTACAGCAGGAGCCCTCACGGACCCACCTGTCACTCCACAAAGTAGATATGGCTGGATTCTGGATCAGAAGGTCCTTAACCAGTTTTCTCTGGGCCGTATTAATGCAGTAATTATTCAATTATTTGTCCACACAGCTTTGCTTCCATAACATATACCTGTCCAATGTTTGAGTTGTAAAGCAGAGAGCTGATGCTCCAAACCACCATTCAATATAACTAGTGTTGGTACAATTTTTCCATTGACACTTTTTTCAGGCCAAAACTCAATGAAAATTTCCTTAGAAAAATGTTTTAACCCTGGCACAACTATAAGAAAAAAATATCTATTTAGTTTCAGACAATAAAAGAAACAGATGTGTTTTTACTACTTTTGATCACAAATTACAATTTCAGATATTTTTAAACATGAATTCTTTCTTCTATCTTCCTCCTTCCCATTCTATGCCCTTCATTTTTAGATGGTCTAATAGGAATTCCACATCACCAATTTTAACCTTACTACTTCTTGCAATGTGCTGTACAATATAATCTACAGTCTCATGGATACAGTTCCAGAAGAAAGCATCTCTCTTTTCAATTTTTGCTCCCCTCCCTTTCTTTCTAAACTGTACTTTGCAATCTATTTTTTTTTTATTTGTGTACAAGCAGGGAACAACATCAGCCTCCTGAGAAAGGAATATGTCCAGTACTGTAGTTTTTCCTATAACTTGCCCCTTATTCAAAATGTTGCTTCTTTCAGTAAAGTAGCGTTAAAACTGCATTAAAAAAATGGAAAGATGTAAAATCTCTCTGACTTTGTAATGGAAGGAGATAGAGATGAAGGCACAGCTTTGAGGCATGTACTTCATCTATCCCAGAACTGCGTACTTAGTCCAGTTTCACCCCACTATCTATTTTCACCCACATTTAGGTAAATCATAACAATAGTAAACATATATATAAAGTACTTTTCAGTTTGACTGCAAAATCTAGCTGTTTTTCTCCATTTTTCTTTCTTTGTTTGTTTTCCTAACTTAGCCTTCTTCCAACACAAATATAATTGAGTACCTCATTATCCAACTTTGTAACAGGTTGTGGTCTTTACTAAAGAGAAGACCCAACAAAACCAAAAATACCATGTCATTATTTTTTAATAGACAAAGATTAATATTATATCTTATATATTTGAAAATAGGCATTATATTTATCCATTTCGCTGACTGAATGTGGGGACATGAAATTAGTACAAGAGATAAAAAAGGATGCTTTTATGCATATGTTATGAAATTTATGTATGCACCTTTGCTCACATTGTTCCAAAGGGAAAATTTTTCACAGTAAGCATCAGTTGCTTAATTAGCACAGAATAATTAAAACTTACTGCTGGGAAAATTCCATAGCCCCACAGCAATTATATAGGGAGAGTTCTTGGCTATTGCATGTACAATTCAAAAATAACTTCTAGGTAGGTTACCAAAAAACACCAGCTATTCAAAATTGCGTTGTAACAGAAAGACTCCTTAAGCAATCAGGAAAATTAAACCAGAAAATTAAACCAGAAAAATAGAAATAAAAATAAAAAAAGAGAGAGAGAGAGAGAATGAGGATCTGTAACCATAGTAGCCATCAGTAAGGTCCAATCAAACTACCTTCACTTCATTTTTTAGGATTGTTTTTGTCTATTGGTCATATTGATTTATGTAGGTTCCTGGACCTTGAGAAACACATTTAGAATAATTAGACAGCAATATCAACAGCAATGTTCATTACTAATTATGGAACAGTTCATTCACTACCAATAAGAACTTGTTTACAATATACTTTTTTCAGTAATCATAAACATATGACTATCAAATTTCAACAGATCTTAGACTTTTAAAATTAATTTAATACCCTTGTAAAATAGAATAAGGTCTCTTGTTTGATCCAGAAAATATCAAAATTCTCTATATGAAAGTATTTTTAGAAGGAGAATGGCACATATTTTAACAAAGTGTCTGAAAACACTAGTGACAAATTTCAGTTAGAACTTTTTTGGTGAAATTTGAAAAATGTGTCAAAATGAATCACTTACTTCTTTTAATCTGAGTTTCCCATTTTATTTTGCTGGAAATATTCTGATAAGAGCTTTCCTTTTCATTTTGTTTTAGCCTCAGTATTTCATTCCCTCTCGCATACTGTGTCAACCTGATACTTTTCTGTAAATTCTTTCTTTTGTATGGTGCCCATTAACTCCAATTGCTTTCCTATGGCCAATTCACTCTCACTTGAAAACTATCCTCTTCTTGTGACTGAAAATCTGGTGGATGCAGTGCCAACTACCTCATTACTGAAAGAAATACAGTAAGCAATTATGCTGTTTGTGCAGAGATCTGAACTGATATATCCACGTGGCTTATGCAGCTGCATGTAGCACATGCTGCTGCATCCAGATTCATCTTTCTGGCTCCCCTTTACTCAGAAAGGTATTATCTGAGTGATTTTTTAAGACTGCATCAGGCTCAGCTCAAAAGAGGATAGAGAGGGACCTTCAGTTATCTAAGTGACATGGACTAGCAAGTGGATTTAACACCAGAGCCATTGTCTAGTCCATGTAACTAATACTGCTGTATCTTGTATGACGCTTAATCCATCAGGACACAGCAGAGGTAATTTAAGAAGAATTTTGTCGGTAGGACAGAAAAACTTTTCATCTTACTGTATGTCCCAACATGTATGGCCTTGATGTTCTATATGGGTCACAATGACATAAAAGAGTTGCAGAGATTTTTTGGTGGAGAAGCTGCCATACAAGCAAATGAAATCACTGTTTCAGGATTGTTAATAGTGAACCCTCAGGAAAATGCCACAAAACTGTTACATAGTCTGCAGGTGGCTGTCCTGGTTTCAGTTGGGATAGAGTTAATTTTCCTCCTAATAGCTGGTATGGTGTAGTATTTGGATTTAGGATGAGAATAATGCTGATAACACGCTGCTGTTTTAGTTATTGCAGAGCAGTGCTTACACTAAGCCAAGGACTTTTCAGCTTCTCACACCACCCCACAGCGAAGTGTCTGGAGCTGCACGAGTAGCTGGAAGGTGACAGAACCAGGACAGCTGAGCCCCACTGACCAAAGGTATAGTCCATACCATATGGCATCATGCTGAGCAATTAATATGGGGTGGCTGGTCAGGGTAAGGGGGCAGGACTGCTGCTTGGAGGCAAGCTGGGCATCAGTCAGCAGGTGGTGTGAAATTGCCCTGTGCATCACTTGTTTTGTACATATTACTATTATTATTATTATTATTTCTCTTTTGTCTTATTAAACTGTCTTTATCTCAACCCATGAGCTTTTACTTTTTTTTTCTTGATTTTCTCCCCCATCCCTCTGGGCGGGGGTTGGAGGGTGGAGGTGGGGGTGCTGAACTGCTGGCTGGGTTGAACCATAACAGCAGCGGAGAACATTTCACACATGTTGTTTTGAGAACAATGAAGTTAAATAAAATAAATGTTTGATGAAGACCAGGAAGTATTGATTCCACTGCGAAGTTGGTTTCAGGAGCTTAGAAAAAGACGAAAAAACAAAAGCAGAAGGAATAGAAAGCATTATGCAAAACTGAGTTGTGTGTGCTGCAGTCGTGACAGCTATATAAACCCTGGACATGTTTATATTCCAGCAGAAGGTGAGAAAAGGTGGAGGGAAGGTAAACAAACAAACAAAAAAAAGTAGATCATTCACCTCATCTTCTCCAGAAAGTTGGCCTCAAGAGAACCCCAGTCCCTGAGGTCAACTTCAAACATGGACTCAGGTCTTCGTCCACCTTTCATAAAGATGTCCCTCTGCATCTCAAAAAAAAAAAGAAAAAAAAAAAGCATAAGACCCTCACCCTGTGGTCAGAGCTTGTGTTCCTAAAAATTAACTTAATCCAGACTTTAGTCATCTTCATCTGCCTTTGAATCAGTCCCTTAATTATAGGTCAGTTAGGCTGACTGCATTTTCATGCAGGTCCTAAATAAAAAATCAGAAGCAAAAAAAAATGCATTAAAAAGTCCTATTCATGTCATTTATGAATGACAGCCACATCACACTCCTGTCATGCTAGAGTAAATTAATAACTACACAAGGTACTACACAATGGAGATTCTGCCTGCTGCAAACATAACATAGAGAACTTGCTTTATTAACTCCTGAGGAGCTTTCAGGGAGTTGAAATGGGAAGCAAATCTCCTTTTTGGGTCACTTAAGCCAATTTATAACAGACAAAATTACATCAAGACGCCATAAACAGATTTGTACAGGTGTAAGCGAAATAGAACCTGAATTACTGTGACATTTTAAAACTCAATTAAATGACTGAAAAATTTCTTTAATATGAGCCACTGGGGTTGGGTATATTACACTGTGGAATGTATTTGTTGCTGTATGCAGAGATTGCTGCAATACATAATCCGTACGCAAGTGTGATGGATTACAGGCAGAGACTCTTTTTCCACTGGTCTGGTTTCATTAGCTGACATGGAATTGCTCCTGCTTAAGCCACAGTTATTGAGACCTAGACAACACTTTAATTCTGAATATGCTCTCCTCTGAGAATTCAAGATCCTTAAAATGACTTTCCTGTACATTTTATTAAGTACTATAGTAATGACTTGGGAGACATAGGGAAAGTAATGACAGAGAGATTTGCAGACACACTAAAAAGAGAAGTGGGAGTAAGAGCAGAGTTCAGTCAAGGAAAATGCCAAGATGATATACAGTGAAGATAAAGAGAAATTCTGATAGGATAGAAAAGTTAAAACTACTGGAATAAATCTTCTACCATGGAATAATGTCCCAAAGTAGGAGCTTACATAATGAATGAATATGATCTCTATCCCTGAATGTGACATCAAATTTTGACCCACCACAGACCTATCTGTGGATTATTTAGTATCATACTCATAATTTTTTAAGTGGAAAAGCCATGGTCATTTTGTCAGCTTCACTTATTTTGTATATGGCATTCCCAAGTCTACATCCAAGTCCTTTTTTGCAGACCATTCTATGAACATATGGGAAGCCGTCCTTAGTGATCAGTAAAAATTAATCTTCTACTCTTTGTATTTCCACAGCCACTAAAACCAGCAGTCCAAAGAAAGACAGACCTATCAACTCTTACAGAATGATCAGTTCTGGTCTTGGTCTGGTAAGTCACGCATCAGATTAAAACCTATAAGCTCACACAAGTGTGCCGATGCATACATAATTTGTCTGTAAACCATGCTGGGAAGATTTTCAAAAGTAAATCTTCACAAAGCACACAAATTCCCATTCACTGTCAATGGAATGTTCCTAACTAGCATTCAAGCCTTAAAAAATTGAGTCTTTTTTGGCTCTGAAAGTATGAGGTAGTTACCATAAATGAAGGTGCGATATTTCCTATCTTTATAAAATAAATCTTTCTAAACGTCCAGAATAAATCTGTCCTGAAAGAATAAATTGCTGGACCTCAACACTCTGCTGGAAAAGAAGCATCCCATATCACACCAACCATCAACCGGGTTGTCTGCTTGAGACCACAATATGGGTTGCCTAAGACAGAGCAAGCAGTTATACAGGCAACTCTGAACACATTCCTCTGGTTTTTGGCCATTCTGTTTTTTTCACCTGATTTATACAAAGAAACAGGTAACAGTTTCTAGAGATGATAGTATCAATGGTGCAAAGGGCAGAAGTAGGCTTCCCTCTTCCCCATGGCTGACCATGACTTGAAGATATCCCACAGCAATGTCTGTGAGGGAAAAACACAAGTTTTAGGCTCTGCCAGAAACACATGGGTAGTAGTGAGTGACAGGAATGACACTAAATTAGGATTTCCGTAGGAGTGATTAATTTTAATAATTTAATGACTTGTCACAAGAAGTGTCCTGTGTCCTATCAGGCTGAACCACGGTCACTCATCCCAAAAGAGGAATCTTTAACTCCTACATCAGGCACTGAATAATAGCTGGAGAAGCCAGGTATAGTCCCCCATATCTCATCCCAAGAGGATCCCCCAAGTCAGTGAAATTGACTACGCTCCTAGTATCAGGTCTTTAAGCATATGTAATTTCAGTGATGCCAGCAGTTCAATTAACTTCAACAGATATTATCCATATGCTTAAGGGTTTTACTAAATTGCAGTCCAAGCTATTAGCAGCAATATCATTTGCTGACTGAAATAGTTTTTTACATTATAAATATTGACAGATGGAAGACCTCAGCTTGGTTTTGAGCAGGAGAAACATTGGCAAGGAGAACAAGATGCATATTCCACAGCAGTTATTCTATATGTCATTATGCAAAAGAAAACAAGCCATGTATAATACAACAAAGCCCTAGTTGTCTCATACTGAAGTAGCTGGATGGTTAATTAAGCCTTTATAAAACACATAAGCATACTATAAGCAATATATTGTGGTAAGTAAACTCTCATTATGACATCTCCCAGCCAAATTTCTGTCCAGTATCTTAAGGGAAATAGTGTCTCTTAAGCAAGTGTGCCTTTTTAGCTATGAGCATTTATTTATTTATTTATTTATTTACAAACTTATTTGCAATAAGTAGAAGCTTCAGCAAAATATATTCAGGAATAAGGATAGGAAGGGTAGAGATTAGTATTAATTTCAAAAATACTTAAAATACTTTCTATTTTTTAAAAAATAAAGTCTGCTTAATTCTGAAATAGAAAACAGTAAACTGTGATTATCACTTTCTAAATATCACTTCAATTTAAAATATGTTTGTTGGCTGGTTAAATGACTGGAGAAGAAATATTTCAAAATATTATGGACTGACCTAAATTGAAACATTGTTTTCTTTGTTTCACTGGGAATAAAAAAATCTAGATTTCTTCCCCAAAATTTCAATGTTGTGGGAGATTCACTAATTTTGGCTCCAGCGGTAATCCTTTATATCTGATGTGCATAACAGAAGTAAAGGTGCCAAATTCCCTATTAACATGAAATAAATCCATTAAAAATTATAATAATAATAAAAATAAAAATAAAAAAACACCAGCCATGTCATAAAGAACAATTGCATTCAACTAGCATGACTTTCTATACAACACAAGCTTTCTGCTTTTAATCTAGAGGATATTTTTAGGAGTCTCCAAAACAAAACCTAAAAGCATACCGAGTCTTAATTGAAGCTCTGACAGAAACAGGAAAAATGCCATAACTCTTGATATGCAATTCCTATACTATTAAATACATACATGCATATGCCTGTCTCCAGTCTGAGTTTATTTGGTTCACAGAGGGAAGAATTAGATGCGATCATGACTTTCATGCCTTTCTTAATTTCCTATTTAGAGGAAACATTAGTAAAGAGTGCTATAAAACACAAGTGAAACACTTTCCATCTGATCTGGCCTCCAAAAATTGAACTTGCACCTTAGCTGAACACAGACAGAACATCTTTTAAACATCCCTGTTCTCTAGCAAAGGTTGTTCTCTAACAAAACATAAAGCATATGTTCAAGACTATTAACTGTATTGCAGGAAATGAAATCTCAGCAATGACTCCATTACACAGAAACCCCAGATGTTGCTCCAACAGTACTGGTTTCACCCATTGCTGGTTGGTGTAACTACCTAAAGGAGTAAGGTGCAGGAGGAAAGCCTTTGTATTATGTATTCACTGAGGCAGGAGATTTCACCAGCTGAGTGATGGGTTAGTTTGAAGACTAGAGTGGTAAGGAAGGTTTCTGTAAGACAAAGAAGCTGATATTGTGGAAGAGAAAGGCACAGCAACCCAAAAAAGCTGTGACGGGTGGTTGGCTCTGTCCATGCTTCCTTAACATCCCAAGGAATTAGAGCAGGAGTTTGAAATGAAACTTCTCCATTTTTTTTTTTTTCTGAATCAGGACATATAACCTAAGTGTATACGATTAATAAAATATATTCAGTCTAAGCACTTTAAAATGATGAAGTTTTAGAGGATTCGAGGTATTTCATTTCTCTGACCTGGACTTCCATACTTGTCATACTTAAACAATCTTTAGAGGAGACAGTTATGCAAATCATATGTTTAAGAAGATGAGTATACAAATAAAATAATTGTTGGGATGTGCAGGTATTTATATAATAAAAATGTAAACTGACTATTAATCTTGAAGGTGACTGATCAAAAATAACAGTAGAAAGTCATGGTCTGCCAGAGACCAGTGATGACTAGATAAAATCAAGAAAAGATGAATGAGGAAATATCTGATTAGTGATCCATGCGATCAGACCAGAGATCTCCAATACAAGGACAACTGTGGCAGATCAATTTGTGGAAAATTCTTTTAAAGATACTGAAGAGACCAATCAGTGAACACAACCTTCAGTCAAAAGAGAAAACAAGGACACTAATTTCTCTATGTGACCAAAGCTACGTGTGCACATCCTGGTCTGGATCTGTAAGGGGGTACCCCAGAACAGTGACAGTTCCCCACTACCATCTCCATGAGCTATATCTTGGATACCAGTAAGCAGAGCATGAGAACATGACTTTCCTGGTGATGACATGCTGAACTTCTGATGGATAGAAAAGTGGTCATTCCCTAGTAATGGGGAAACCCACGTGTGAGTCAGGGAGTATGGTTTGTGTTTGTATGGCTGCATGTTATCATTCCAGACATCAGGTCAGATATCGGTTCATATGGTATTTGTAATTATTAACAGTAGTTGTTGGAATGTTGATTTAAGTAATCAAAATAATGTAATACAGTCATCTAATTCAATCATCAGTATCATCAGTCTCTAATCCAGAGCTTTGGCTACTCTGCAACACAGCCAGTATATCTTTTAAAGACCAGGCTAGTGAAAGTAGTACTAGCAACATGCTTTCACCAGTGCCCAGACCTGACTTCCATATACACACAAGAGCAGCAGAAGAGCCCTGCAAAGAACTGAACAGGATGAGCTGGGATAGGCTGCATAACAATTCAAACTGCTGCCTTGCCAGATGGTAAGAAGAGTCGTGACAGATTATCACCTCCTTCTGCTGAGCTAGGCTTGCTTCCAGCTGCATTCAATAAGAAAAGAACCACAGAGGCACTTTTGCACCACACAGCTAGGAGCAAGTGCAGTGACCCTTCCAGTAATACCAGAGTTAAGGTTTGTTGCATCCACATTAGTATCCACTAAATCCACACCTGGCTCTGTGCTCAGTATGGAGCTTTTTTTTAAGTTTAAATGGCACTGAATCTTATACCTCAGCACTGAAAGCAAGATCATACATATTTGGAAGTGGGAAGAGACAGAAGAGGAACCAGAAGCACAACTACCAGAAAGGTCTGCATAACAAAACATGCAAGGCACTGTAATCAGCAACAGATAGGATTACAATGTACCGGGAAAGATCAATTTTAATAATAGGCTAAGGCTAGATTACCAATACATTATTTGAGAAATACATTATCTGGAGAACATGTGGGCTGGAAACAGGATTGAGATGTGTTTTGGGTGGTTATTCCAGTCCTGTTCTGCATGTGGTCAGTGTACCCAAGTGGGAGCTTTGAGAGATCAAATGACTGTTGTCAGTAGGGATCTCCATAAAAGACATCTTCCACTGCACACATACAAAGCAAGAGGGATGTGGAACCACCAGTAAAGACAGCAAAAGGGAAGGCATAGGTTTTGTGTGCGCAGAGCCTGAAGGCAATGAGAGCTTTACTCAAAAAGGCCTTATCTTTAAAAATATGGAGTCATCTCAATACATTAGGCATGCTCTGAGATCAAGACATGCAAAAAAAAAGGGGAGGGAGAGAGAAAGAGGACAAAATCTCCCTGTAGCTAAAGTTTAGTCACATAGTTGGATTATTTCATGTAAGTCCACATGTTGGAATGCTTATACTAACTTACGTAGCAGCTGAATTAGCATTTATTACTGTTATAAAATAAAATTGTGTTAATTCTGCCTCTTTCTTGGACTTTCTGATAAATATGACATAAAGTTCTAAAGTGCAGAAGTGGCAGAAAATAAGTGCACTGACTTTCTGAAAATATGTGGCTTTCTAACTGCAGATTTTTCCTTCTCAAATCAGAGCTGATGGCTACAGCTGGATAAATACTGCAATCATTACCCTTGCTATAATTATATATTTCAATAACAACCACAATACTTGATCCCCATGGATGGTTTTACAATGACCATGGATTATGCTGAGAAAATACTATTCCTAATTTTATTCTTAATGGAGTGTGAAAGTCTTGCTATGTGGTAGAGATTAATTGTGACTTTAAATGTAATTTGCATCACTCAAAAAACATGTATGCTTCTTGGTATTAATTATAATATACTGCAAAATGTTTGGTTGACAAAAAATGGTGGATTTCATGCTTCAAGCCAAACGAAGCAGTTATTTCACTAGAAAAACTCATATTATCATTAAAAAAAAGCACATTTTATCATAGATAGCACATGGCCATGTGAATGAGCATGTCTGGGTTTCAGAACATTTGGTATCTGCATAATTAAACTAACTAATCAATTGCAGAGCAGTAGTCAAAAGTCAAATCTTAATGAACTGGAAAAAATGATTCTTCAATTTTCTGTCTCTAATACACAAATTAACATAATAAATACAACATATTTCTAATAAGCAAAAAAAATATATCTTTTCTTATTCTTAGGTGGTTATTGTGTATTAAAGACATTAATTGCAGTGGTTTTGTAAATCATCAAGTTTTCAATCATCAGCTATTTTTGCCTAACAATAAAAATAACATAAATACTCTACACAAACACAAAAAAAAAATAAATAGAAATCTTGTCCCTTTCTGCATGATTTTGGTTGATTTCGATTTGGTTTTTGGTTTTGATGAAAATATTTTCTTTAAAATTTTATTATAATACTCCAACTCCATTTATGCTGAAATGTAGGTATTGCATATGCAATGCATATTACCCAATGGTTAGGTACCTGCTGGGAGAGAATGAGTATTTTCACAAAATCCAGTTACCCCTAGAAAGTCAGCTGCAGAGCTGACTGGTTGATGTCAGAAACAGCTTTTCATTCCCTTTGACTCCATCCTTAATGTATTGAGAGTGATTTGATTGAGATCAGTACACCAATAAACCTAACAACAATCAATATTATTCTCCATCCTACAGTCAGGTATATCAGCAGTCAAAATCCAAGCCCCATTCTGCAAGGCTCTAACAATCATGCACGTCCCAACCTCAAGAGGGCTGACAGCAACAATGAAAATTGATTTTTAACCTTATCTTACTTATCAGAAAATGAGACATATCCGTTAAACTAACATATAATGGAGGTCAGGGATATCATGAGAATCTGTACTTAGGCATCCTAAGTTCCAGTGCCTTGTCTGAAGTTGCAAAAGCATGGAAAGAAAAACGTGAACCAAAACTGCTACCACAAAACAAGGAACTTTTTTTTTTTTTTCTGAAAACATTCAGGCAGCTCATCAGCATAATTTGTTACATATAACTATCAAAGGTACTTTAATTCAGTCAAGAGAAGGTATTAGCTAATGAAAGGGTGATGGTAGGGAAGTATCCTAAACCAATTTATTGGGACAGATTCATACATGATTGTCTTCCAGTCCATGAACATGTGAAACAGTGAATATTACCATTAGTTCCCAACAATAAACCTAATCCATATTGCACTGTTGCCCCACCTCATTTTAGTACTGCAAAATAGCCAAAGCTTTAGAGAATAGATCAGCCATCTGTGCCTGCAGGTGTTTACAATATAGAATAAATTAAGAAGTGACAAGGCATTGAGAAGGTTACAGTGGAATAATTACCATGGAAAACTCAAAATCTTATGCACCATTTCAATTACTGAAGATGGAGTATCTTTCTCTGTCCTTTTAAAATCAGTTCCCATTCTTGTTTAATTTGCCCTTCTGTCTGAAGGACATCTCCTTTCTTCAAATACAAAACACTTGCAGCAATTAAGCCATGTCAATACTTGTGCTAACAAGGAGTTTTTTTCCTTCTGATTTAATTGATGAAACAAATTCAGTTACCAACATTGAGCGCAAAGACCTCTGCTTACCTATTTCCATTTAAGATAGTCTGACCTGTGAGGAATCTTCTGTCTCTAGCTATTTTCTTTCCTCTCTGAAAAATCTTAAAAAATGTTCAGTTCAGACATGGTAAAAAGAAACGTTGAAATATATGGATTCAAAGATTACAATCCTGTTTCATAGAAGGTATTGGCATTTTGCATCAGCTTCTTAGAACTGAATATTAGCCTCAAGTTTACTTACATGTTATATGTCTTCAACATGGAAGCTGCAGATGTATTGCTGTAACAGGAACACAAAGACCTTAGATCTCATTAGAATTTGTTTGGCCTTTAAAAATTAGAAAACTTTTTTTTTTTTTAATCCATAAAATTAATAAAATATTGCTATAATGGTTGAATGCTGAAACAGAAGAAATGATTCAATCAATGAAGTGTTCCCAATTTTTGAAAATTGGGAGTTTCTGTTTTGCTTCTAAATATCATGTATCATAAATTCTTAATAAGTGCAAGGAGAAATAGCTACAGAATTTTATTACAGAAAATATTGCGGGTTATTTTTAGGGCTAGAGAAAGGTTTTGCCTTTTCTAAAATTTTTTATGATTTTTAAAAGAAATAAAAATTTTTTATTTTTTTTTTAAATTATAGCATATTAATAAGGAGAGAACTATCAGAAACTTTTACTGAATGTCTGTTATACTGAACTCTGTCTTGCTGTAGCAATAACATTTCAGGATCTTTAGAGACAAGCTATGCACAAGAACAAAAAAATATAAATAATTAAAAATTCTAGTATCTTCTTTATGTGGAATAGACTCTGTTTTGATATTCACAGAAGACTTTGAACAGATATGGTCACAAACATCTCAGATGCAAATCCATCTTCCAGGATTTTCAGCCTAAGTAACAGTGTTTGCTCCCAGAAGTAATTTTTCCTCTTTGACTGTCTGGAAAGAAAGAAAGAAAAAAGACGAAGAGCAACTGAGAGCTTATGGGTAAGGATTAAAGAGCAGGCTACCATGGCTGACACTGTTGTGGGTGTTTGCTACAAGACACCCGATCAAGATGAGGAGGTAGACAAAGCCCTTCTTAAGACAGCTCCAAGTAGCCTCTCAGTCACAAGCCCTGGTTCTCACAGGGGACTTCAACCACCCTGATATCTGCTGGGAAGACCACAGAGATGGCACAAACAGTCCAGGAGGTTACTGCAGCACATTGATGATAACTTTTTGGCACAGGTGGTGGAGAAGCCAACAAAGATGGTTGTGCTACTGGACCTTGTACTAACGAATGCGGAAGGACTAGTTGGAGATGTGAGGGTCAGGGGCAGCTTTGGCTGTAGTGACCATGATATGGTGGAGTTCAGGATCGTGCAAGGAGGAAGCAGGGCAAAAAGTAGGATTGTGACCCTGGACTTCAGGAGAACAAAGTTTGGCCTCTTCAGGGATCTGCTTGAAAGAATCCCATGGGTTAGGGCCCTGGAAGGAAGGGGGGTCCAAGACAGCTGGTCAGTATTCAAGTATCACTTCCTCCAAGTTCAACATTGGTGCATCCCTATGAGCAAAAAGGCAAGCAAAGGGGGCAGGAGACCTGCATGGATGAGCAGGGAGCTCCTGGCGAAGCTCAGACAGAAGAAGGAAGTTTACAGCATGTGGAAAAAGGGACAGGCTACTTGGGGGGAATATAGGGACACTGTCAGAGTATGCAGGGATATGACAAGGAAGGCCAAGGCCCAGTTGGAATTAAATCTGGCAAGGGATGTCAAGGACAACAAGAAGGAATTCTTCAAATATATCAGCAGAAAAAGGAAGACTGGGGAAAATGTCAGCCTGCTGCTGAAGGGGGCGGGTGCCCTGGTGACAAACGATATGGAGAAGGCAGAGTTGCTGAATGCCTTTTTTGCTTCAGTGTTTACTGCTAAGATCAGCCCTCAGGAATATCAGACTCTGGAGACAAGAGAGAAAGTCTGGAAAAAGGAGGACTTTCCTTTGGTCGAAGAGCATCAGGTCAGAGATCATCTAAGCAAACCAGACATCCACAAATCCATGGGCCCCAAAGGAATGCACCCATGGGTACTGAGGGAGCAGGCCGATGTTATTGCTAGGCCACTCTCCACCATCTTCGAAAGGTCATGGAGAACAGGAGAGGTGCCTGAAGACTGGGAGAGAGCCAATATCATGCCAGTCTTCAAAAAGGACAAGAAGGAGGACCCAGGAAACTACAAACCAGTCAGCCTATCCTCCATCCCTGGAAAGGTGATGTAACAGCTCATTCTGGAGGTCATCACCAAGTATGTGGAGGATAAGAAGGTGATCAGGAATAGTCAGCATGGATTCATGAAGAGGAAGTTATGTTTGATGAATATGCTATCCTTCTATGAGATGACTGACTAGATAGATGAGGGGAGGGTGGTGGTTGTGTATCTTGACTTCGGCAAGGCTTCTGACACTGTCTCCCATAAAATCCTCATAGACAAGCTCAGAAATCGTGGCCCAGATGAGTGGATGTTGAGGTGGGTTGGCAATTGGCTGGATGGCAGAGCTCAGAGAGTTGTGTTTAGTGGTGTGGAACCTAGTTGGAGGCCAGCAAAATCTAGTTGAGTCAGCAATGTGCCCTTGTGGCCAAGAAGGTCAACGGTATCCTGGGCATATCCTGGGTATCCTGCATTCAGGAGTGTTGGCAGCAGGTCAATGGAGGTGATCCTCCCCCTCTACTCAGCCCTGGTGAGGCCACACCTGGAGTATTGTGTCCAATTCTGGGCTCCCCAGTACAAGAGGGACATGGAACTACTGGAGTGAGTTCAGAGGAGGGCTACTGAGATGATTAGAGGACTGGAGCACCTGTCATACGAGGACAGGTTGAGAGAACTGGGCTTGTTTAGCCTGGACAAGAGAAGACTGAGGGGAGACCTCATTAATGTATATAAATCTCTGAGAGGAGGGTGTCAAGAGGATGGAACCAATCTCTTTTCAGTTGTGCCCAGTGACAGGACAAGAAGCAACGCGCACAAACTGAAGCACAGGAGGTTCCTGCTGAACATGAGGGGGCATTTCTTTACTGTGAGGGTGACAAAGCACTGGAACAGGTTACCCAGAGAGGTGGTGGAGTCTCCTTCTCTGGAGATATTCAAAACCTGCCTGGATGTCATCCTGTGCAACGTGCTCTAGGTGATCCTACCCAGCAGGGGGGTTGGACTAGGTGATCTTCAGAGGTCAACCTTCCAACCTCAGCCATTCTGTTCTTCTGTGATTCTGTGAAAAGAGAGAGAATGCTCTTCACACTGCTTGCCACAGTGGCCCTAAGAAACATGCAATGTTGCTAAGCTAGCAGCGATGTGTTATTATTTCATAGGCTGAGCAGTAGTCATACAGTAAGAAAAATCTTGCTGAGGCGATCAGCTCTGAGGGCAGACGCATTCTGCAGTAGAGGGTGGGATCAAGGCAGCCAGGACTTTTTTTTTTTTTTTCCTCAGCATCGAGGTCACTCGAGGTAGCCAAGGGAGCCACCAGGACCCAGCAGCACTCAAGATGGAGGCTGACAAGGTGTAGGCGGAGCCAGCAGCACCCCCTCCTCTGCCGTTCAAAGGCAGCCCCTAGGGAGCACGGCGACCGGGGCGGGCAAACAGGCCGTGGCACGGCAGTTTGTGCGGCAGTTTGCGCAGGCAGGGCATGCTCAGACAGAGCAGAGCATCCCTCCCCACTCAGGAGAACAGCTCATCTACCGGCTGTCTACCTAGCTAAACCGCCATGGTCTCCACTAGGCAGGAAGCTCGTTCTAGAAAGTCCTAATGGGGGATTTCAACCACCCAGATATCTGCTGGGTTAGCGGCATGGCGGGCTCCAGGCAATCCAGGAGATTCCTGGAGTCTGTTGAGGATAACTTCCTGGTCCAGGTAACAGACAGACCAACCCAAGGTGAAGCCTTACTAGACCTGGTGCTCACCAATGTGGAAGAGAGCATTAGACAGGTTAAGACTGGAGGCTGCCTGGACTGTAGCGACCATGCCCTGGTGAAGTTTGTGATCTTGAGGAATACGGGTCTGGCAAAAAGCAGAGTCGGGATCCTGAACTTCAGGAGAGCAAACTTCCAGCTGCACAAGGGACTACTGGCTGGGATCCCCTGGGAAACTGTCCTTAAGGGCATAGAAATGGAACAGAGCTGGCATCTCTTTAAGGACACCCTTCTGAGAGCACAAGAGCTCTCCATTCCCCAGCAGAAGAAATCGAGCAGAGGAGGCGGGCAACTTGTCTGGCTGGGCAAGGGCCTGCAGCTTAAACTGAGGGAAAAGAGGGAAATGTACAAGAAGTGGAAGCAGGGTTGTGTAGCCAGGGAGGAATAGAGGGGTGTCATCCGGATGTGTAGAGATGGGATCAGGAAAGCCAAGGCACAGATAGAGCTGAACTTGGCAAGGGATGTGAGGAATAACAAGAAGGGGTTCTACAGATACATAGGCAGGAGGAGACAGGCCAAGGAGTGTGTTTCCCCTCTGATAAATGAGATGGGAGAAATGGCTTCCTCAGACATGGAAAAAGCTGAGGTACTCAATAAGTGCTTTGCCTCAGTCTTCACTGGTGGTCAAGTTTCCTATGTCTGTCAGGACCCTGAACCTGGAGAAGAGGGTGAGAAGAGCGGATTCTGTCCCACTGTGACAGTGGAACAAGTCCGGGACCGCCTAAGGAAATTGGATGTGTATAAGTCCATTGGGCCAGATGGTATGCATCCCAGGGTGCTGAGAGAGATGGCTGACGTGGCTGCCAAGACGCTTCCCATCATATCTGAAAAATCATGGCTGTTGGGTGAAGTCCCCAGTAACTGGAAAAAGGGAAAGATTACTCCCATTTTTGAGAAAGGGAGAAAGGAAGACCCGGGGAACTACAGGCCGGTGAGATCATGGAGCAGATCCTCCTGGAAGACATGTTAAGTCATGCACGAGATAAAGAGGTGATCTGAGACAGCCAGCACAGCTTCACCAAAGGCAGATCTTGCCAAACCAATCTGGTGGCCTTCTATGATGGAGTGACGGCATCGGTGGACAAAGGAAGGGCGATGGATATCATCTACCTGGACTTCAGCAAAGCCTTTGATATGGTCCTTCACCACATTCTTCTTTCTAAATTGGACAGGTATGGATTTGAAGTACGGAATGTAGGTGGATAAAGAATTGGTTGGCTGGTCACAACCAAAGGGTTATGGTCTGGTCAACGTTTCTATGTCTGGGTGGAGGCTGGTCACAAATGGTGTCCCTCAGGGGTCGGTCTTGGGACCGGTGCTCTTCAACATCTTTATCAATGACATAGACAACAGAATCAAGTGCACCCTCAGCAAGTTTGCAGATGACACCAAGCTGAGTGGTGCAGTTGATACAGTAAAGGGAAGGGATACCATCCAGAGGGACCTGGACAGGCTGAAAAAGTGGGCCCATGAGAATCTAATGAGGTTCAGCAAGGTCAAGTTCAAGGTGTTGCACTTGGGCTGGGGTAATCCCAGGTATTTATATAGACTGGATGAAGAAGAACTTGAGAGCAGCCCTGCAGAGGAGGACTTGGGAGTCCAGATGGACGAGAAGCTGTACATGAGCCAGCAGTGCGCGCTTGCAGCCCAGAAGGTCAACTATATCCTGGGCTGCATTAAAAAAGGGGTGGCCGGGAGGGAGAGGGAGGTGATTGTCCCCCTCTACTCTGCTCTTGTGAGACCCCACCTGGAATACTGCATGCAGGCCTGGGGCCCCCAGCACAAGAAGGTTGTGGAGCTCTTGGAATGGGTCCAGAGGAGGGCCACTAAGATGATCAGAGGGCTGGAACACCTCTCCTATGAAGAAAGGTTGAGGGAACTAGGCTTGTTTAGCTTGGAGAAGAGAAGGCTCCGGGGAGACCTCATTGCGGCCTTCCAGTACTTGAAGGGAGCGTATAAACAGGAGGGGGAACACCTGTTTACATGTGTTGATAGTGATAGGACAAGGGGGAATGGTTTTAAACTAAGACGGGAGATTTCGGTTAGATATTAAAAAAAAGTTTTTCACTCAGAGGGTGGTGAGGCAATGGAACAGGTTGCCCAGGGAGGTTGTGGATGCCCCATCCCTGAAAGCATTCAAAGCCAGGCTGGATGCGGCTCTGGGCAGCCTGCTCTAGTGGTTGGCAACCCTGTCCAGAGCAGGGGGCTTGAAACTAGATGATCTGTGAGGTCCTTTTCAACCCAGGACATTCTATGAAAAATAATTTCCAGAAGTGTAGAAGAATTACATTTACTGCCAGTTGTAGATTGGTCGAGGGCAGCAAGCAGTGCAAGCTATAGTGTCTCGCAGACACAGAAGATGAGACTACTCGCTGCCAAAATTTCAGAAACTTCTCTAAGAGATAGAATAAAAGCCCTTGGGCTTGTAATGTTATAAATCGGTGGTGTTGCAACTGAAGAAAAAACATATGTCATCTGCAGAAGAGGGAAAAGATCTATAAGATCACTCAAGCTTCTGCAGAGATGCAGACTCATTCCCTGGATTTGAGGCACTGAATCTGGAGTTACAGCATGTCCCAGCTTCCCACTCCTTTATCCCAGAATCATTAAGTCCATATTTTGCTCAGACATAAAAAAGTGTCACATTTTTATAGTACTTAAAAAAAAAAAAAAAGAAAAGAAAAGAGTAGGCTTCTGAGTGGGATAGAGATTATGACTAATAAGATTTAGTTAGGTTAGTAGCACAAGACATGCAAGCAGCAGAGCAGGTTACCTTCCAGAATAGCTGGAAAAACATAAAATAAAGATACTAAGAATCAAATGTATAGCAGCACAAAAATAGCAGCAAATCTGGACATAGGTAATCTCTGTAGAGCAGACGTTATTCATATGTCATATACAGGCTGGTGTGCAGAGAAACTAATAAAATGATTTACAGCTATAATTATTCTTATTTTATTATATGGAATGAACTATACTAAGATGCAAATCTACTAACCTACTCTGAATATTCCTAATAAAGGAATTTAATATTGACCTTGAGCAAGACTGATGTGTCAGGGCTGGCATACAGAAGGATACTTTTTAATAAGATTTTACATTCTCCTACCCAGAAGGGAAGCACTCAGTTACAGTAGAGGTTGCTGAATCTGGTAGCACAATAGATGTGACACCGCTGTAGCTTTGTGTCCTCAGCTTCAGCAAGCAGCGAGACTAAGGCACGTTCCCAGCAGGCACACAAATATACACTCAGTGATACATATTTATATTTTTTTTCTTTTAATTAGCAACACTTGATTATTTGATTCACTGCTGTAGCTTTTGGTGGACAACAACCATTGAGCAAAATCCAAAAAACATGGATCTAACAGCAGATTTTATCACATTATTTTGTTGTCATTTTAACAGAGTTTAGTCAGTCTTACCATCAGGTATCAGGCTAATGTGCTAGAAAAGCAAGAGATATTTTTAATATATATCTTCTGTTCTTAGGTTTTGAAGTGCACCTTCATTTTCTGAACAAATCCAAGCAGAGTAGGTCAGCTACTCATTTTATTATCACTCCTAGCCAAGACTGATTTGGGGGCAACTTCCTGTTTTGATATTTCTCAGCTAACCTGGTAATCTAGACCTTACCGCAGGAGCAATCTCTACAGTGAGTAGCAAAAGACACCTCCTTCTTGTAAATCTTCAGTGGTCCAAGTGCAGAATTATCTCCTCTTCCAGACTAGTTAAACAATCTGCTCTGCTCTAGCTGGGACTTTGCTGATGCTTCTTCTTATCCTCAAAGCCATCTCCCCCAAACAAACATTTCCTCCCTAACTCCATCTAGCTTCACCCATAGTATGGCAGACAGGTAAAAGCCAGGACAGATGTTTCAGAACTGGAATGAAAAAACTCAAAGACAGGAAAATGTACTGCAGACATACAGAGACAAATTTTCATTCACTTGCCCAACTGTTAGGCTAAGAGTCGTACAGACTATTTTAATACTTTTGAATCATACAGGACCAAATTGAGCATTTGTGGGATTATCTAATTAAAATGTTAGCAAGCAAAACGGACAGCATAGAATTACTCCATAGAAAATTTCAGAGGACGTTTTTTTAATGTAATATACTCATCTCTTTGAAGGGAGATTGTTTTTTCCTTCCATTTTAAATTTTAAAAAGCTTTTGGTTTCAGTTTTTGAAAACTGAAAAATGCATTTTCTACCCAATGCTTTTCCTCCTTTCAGTAGTTTTCACTAAAAATAGGTGGGTGAGGGAGGCAGTGTGAGAAGAGAGAAACCTCACTTTTAGACTATTTTTACAATTGCACAAAAGTCAGGAAGCTAAGAGCATATAGGATATTAAGGCAGAATTGGAAACATGACAGTTTAGCAGTGATAAAAAGTAAAAAGTGGGGACAAAGTTTCCTTGCAGTGAGTGTTGAAATAGTCACTACCAACACCCAGCACAAAGCCACAAAACATTCCCAAGGACCACACGTCAGCACACACAGACCACAAAAAGCAAGGAGAGCAGATGCTGATAAAGCAACTCATGTCCAACACTTGTGGCCAAACTGGAGACTCCATTATCAAATTTGACAGACAGACTGGCTGGCACTCAGGAAGATCTTGTAGTCTTTGACATAGGTGCTGGAGAATACTAGTGAAAATTAACACTGTTGTCACATTTAATTATATTCAAGTGCTTTATCCCACTGCAGAGCAGCTCTGTATAAGATGTCACAAATATTTACTGCCAGTATTTTGCAAATAATTTTAGCAATTAACCTTTTGTTCACAGTTACTGGAAAACACTAACTAGGGCAACAAAGACTTGCAGCAGGCTTTCAACTTTTTGTTGTTGTTTTATAAGGCAGACTGTTTTTATTTTAGCAGTAGGCAATAAAGTTCACCTGGGTGAAAGGGGTTAAATGGAAACAATCATTTATTTTTGCCGCACAAAGGTGTGCAACTCATGTGAAAAGCAAAATACAGATTTTCAGGTTTGCTGCTCGCTACTGAGTTGGGAGACATGAATACATGAGCATGAGCATCATGCATGAGCAAGTTTTCATATTCTCTCATGCTGGTGATTTCAACTGCCTGCTTCATCATCACTTTAGCTTGCCTTGCCCATCTCAGATCAACATAAGCTTGAAATTATTGTGAAGTACGTATGAAATTTAAAGAAGGGATGTGAAGAAGGTATACTGAGGAATGGGGTGTGGGGACAAATCTTGTGGTACACTGTGGCATGGCACAGTGTATTTTAAATGTCACCATCACACATAGCATTCTGAAAACAAATAAAGCAAAAAAGAAAAATTTTTGTGCTTCCTGGCACTTTGAAATTTTTACATTTCACATGTCACTGCAGCATAAAACATACAGGCATTCCTAACTGAACTTTCTGACTGAAATATAACTGGAGTTGGCCAGTTTACTCCAGTTTTACCCAAATTAAACCATTAAAATGTAGAATCATGCATTCACTTACGTTTAGATCTTGGAGGGAAGACATGTCAGAATTATTCATCTCACATACCAACCAGCTTCTTACTCAGAAACAGCCTAATTCAGTGAGATGCTGTTCAGCAAGAACAAAGATACTGGAATTTTACACTTAATCATTTAGCTCCTGAATCAAAGATCTGTGGGTTTGCTGTTGACTCCCTGGGTTAGCAGAGCACTAGAACGAAACGCAAGAAGACTGATGTCTGTCCTCTGATCTGCTGTCACTCTGGAGGGGTCACACTGGTCTCATTGTGCCTGCTCCCGGAATATTAAAGAGAGATAAAATGTTATTTACCACCATAGCTAGTATAAATACAAGAGAAAGTAGTACACTATGCACATAATTACTGCCTTGTGGTTCTAAGGTACCTTTTTTTTTTTTTTTCACAGATAGGAGAGGAATAAAAGTCTATATTCTTGCAAGAGATCAAACAGAGAAAGAACAGATCTATGGCAGAGAAAGGAATGCACACAAATAATTGGACTTAGCAGAAATGTGGTATCTCAGCCAAACAGATACAGGAAGGAAATTGTGAAAAATAAATGAAATGGAGACACAGACACAAACCAAAAAATAAAAAATAATAAAAATAAACAAAAATACATGGCATAAATCTAACAGGTTTAGACCTACCTAAAATTCTATGTATTGAAAAACAGTGATTTTTTTACATTTAGAACTGTGGGACTGGCACTTATACTTTTCAAATCATAGTCTTGCAGATCCACACTGAAGTTACACTATAACCATAGGCACTGGAAGATTTGATTACAGGATTTAGTGATACTAAAGCTTGGACATAATTATTGGATTGTTTAGGGGCTGTTTTGAGCACAGTAATTTCAGGTTGTGCTATCACAGCACCCAAAAAGTACATAGTGAAAATGAACTCAGATCTCCAAAATTTTTAAATCTTGTGTGAAGGATTATGTACAGTAAGAATACACACAGCTTAGGAAAAGAAAAAAGCATAGCAATAATGCATTCGGTAGTTTGCTTTATGAAAAACAACAACAAAACAAAACACATGGATAACAGGCCTATTTGTAGAACCTTAAAATGCAGGAATATTACAAATAAGATTTTAAAATACATTTGTAAAAAAAAAAAAAGTTCATATTTTTTTTCCTTCTGATTCTGGGAAGGATAAAAGTTTGCAAATGGTATCGGCCTCTAGACAGTTGATCTTGGAGATTGTCTTCATTAGGTAAAAAATGAAACCAAATAAATAAATAGATGACTAAAATCATCTATTAAAGAGGATGGGCTCATTTATTTCTCATGCAAAACAGTGAGAAAGAACCAGCAGCCATTCAGGCAGGTCATGCTGCTTCTGCAGATCTGTTGTCCAGGCCTCCTCAAGGAACTCACGTAGGCTCCGGTACCCAGCTACCTTCCTCCTCATGATTTTTTTTGAACCTACCTAGATGTCTTCCTTCTGTCTGTCCTTATCTATTCAGCTCAGGTATAACTTTCATCCTGCAAATGTCTGTGAGCTGCAGAGTCAGTGACAATCCCCAGCCCACCAGCTCCTGGGTTTGTCATTCGTTAAACTCCCTACAGATATGTTTGCAGCAAACCAGTTTTGCTAAGTTTCAGCTGTCTTGCTGCTTGATGAGAGCACCGTCTGGTCTGGCACAGACTACTTACAGTCTCTGTCAAACAAATGACAGATTTTGCTTTTGCACAGAAATATTTTCCAACGCAGCAGTGTTCATGGTAACAATCTCGTAATGTTCAGAGGCAGATGCTCTAAATTAGCCCTGCTCTACAAATGGGAACAGCAATGAGGTAGGGGGAAGGGAAAGAGGATGAGAAAGACCAAAGCATTTTGCCAAAGGTCACATTTCAAACAATTTAATATAACTTACTTTTAGAAGGCTTCTTGCCACAAGACTGCAAGACTCTCTCTCTCTCTCTTTTTTTTTCTTTGTTTTTAGCATATCAGGAAAATGGAAACATCAATAGGTAGGCACTTTAGCTTGTCATTTTAGCTCTTCTCCATTTTCTTTCTTTTCAGTAAGAAAAAGAAAAAAAGAAAACACTTGAAATGAGGTAAGTCTTTTGACATCGGCACGGAGAAGAAGACTGCTTGAGCTCTAAAAGCATTTAGATTGTTTAGTTCTTTTGCACAGCAGAAAGCACCACTTCTTTCAAACCATTTTGGTATAATTTTGCTGATATAATTCACTGGTGCTGGTATAATTACACAGACAATAAAGTCCTTCTATCTCCACAATTTGCTGACAGAGGAATTAAGGGGACAGAAGGATGTAACATGCCTAAATTTTGTCACAGGAAGCATTGCCACAATCAATAAACACTATGTAAAGTTTTTAAACAAGATGGTGAACAAACACTATTGAGAACAGAAGTAAACACATCTGAGAAGTGCTTTCCTCTTTAACATGGAAAAAGAAAGACTGTACAACAAAGGAAATAACCTCAACTCCTAACTCATTTTGCTCCATCATTTCAAAATGTTTCCTTTATACTTCTGTTCTTTTCCAGTTTGTATGTATCATGAACTGAATTCAGTCTAGCTAAAAATGAAAGATTTTAAATCGGAAAGTCAACAGAAGTTATTTTTCTAAAATTTCAATACATTTTGGAAGTTTTTCGATGCAAGATTAATTGGAATTAATTCTCCAAGCAATTTTGTTTTACTGAAACTATTTCCTGATTAAAAAGAAATGTGAATTATTGGCATCTGATTTAAAATACAGAAATAAATAAATAAATAAATAAATCCAGTTCTAATAAGGGTGTTCCCAGGAAAGTGGAACAATCTTCAAGTAGTAATAGCATAAATGAAGAGGCACAAAGTCAACATCCTTTTAGCTAGTGTGAACGTGGTCTTTTTAGAAAGTAGATGCCTCTTAAATATGAAACTGAGAAAAATAAGATGTTTCTAAAATGACAGATGGGTGCTAGAGAAGAGTCTGAATGAAAGGAAGTAGGGGATGCGCATCATGCACGTTTAAAAAAATTATACTGTTACTTGATATAAAGATTGATGCCCTGTTACAAAGAGACAGCTAGCTTTCACTTCCAATGCATAAGATGTTATTTACTTCTAAGACTCTGTGGTTATAAGACAGAGGAGAAGTAACTTCAACTACACTGAAACTCATAAAACACCTCTCCACTTTAAGCAAGCATTACTCAGCTAAAGTAACACACAGTCTTTATGAAAAAAAAATGTTTTCAGATATTACAATAGACACCTTTTGTTCTTCTTGTGATGCTTATCGTGTTTTCTCTACATCTTTC
>NC_089880.1:15760000-15770000 GCF_040182565.1 Anser cygnoides
AAAGAACTAGAGTACAGGACCTTGGGGACAAGCAAATATATCATTTTAATTAACACGTAATTGTTCTTGACACCTGAAATTCTGTTAAGCTTCTCTCCTGCCAGACCCAATAGATGAAGGGTGTCTGTGCATCACTGGCTCAACACACAGCAACCAAGAATTTCTTCCATGTTCAGGATGTAACTTCTTTACCTTATCTGCTTGTCAAGAAAGCACAGCATTTTGTTTTTCAAAACTAAAATCAATAAGACATAAGACTAGATTTTCAGGTAGTGAAAACCAGCATTGATTCCCATGGATGTGAAATTTTATAATTTGTTGCTAGAACAATTGAAAAGTTATGTGTAGGCAAAATCAATCATTGGTTTAACAATATATATGCACCACTATTCTCCTTTGTGGTGAGGAATAAATACTAAACCATTTAAAAAATTATATGTAAATATAACCTTGAGATTATGGAGCAAAACCTACATAGACAGTAGAAAGCTTAAGGAAGATTTAATTATATGTTTTCAGAAAGGTATAACATTAGCATTATCCCATCCTATATTGTTCTACTTGTATCATTAGCTTTTATTAGCACACTAGATTCATCACATACCGGTTTATGACATGCTGTAATGTAAATCAATGCAGTACCTCCCAAATGACTAATATAAGCTAGCTAGCTCAACTATAAAAGAACGGCTTGACAGATGGGAAGCCGACAGAATATAGCAGAAGGCTGTTAAACTTATTTTTCACCATTTTATATCAAAGTATACAGCTGGAAATGAGAGTGCTTTTATAGGGTAAATATCAGTGAAAGAGAGCTCCTAGGGAACACTGCATGTTACCCATCACCTGAGCTCCCTGAGCTAGTCATCACCCAAAGATCACATTGCTTTAATAGCACTTCTGTCCAAAAAACACTAGTTTCCCATGCATGTTGTTGAACAACTAGTGTCCCATGTTATGAAGAATCATGATATTCATAAAGTTTGTTGCCCAACAGAAAAAGGATTAAAGTGATGATCCCATATTCTCTTTTGGAAGCAGGTTATGCTCACTGCCTCCGTGCCAGAGGTCACTCCTGCTCCAGCTGTGTTGACAGCACACTAGCTCCCTGACCAAGTGGAATTGAGCCTATGTCCCCATGTCTTCTACTACTGAGAGGGGCTACAGGCACCCACTGATCCTTATGGCCATTTTGCCAAAGATCGTTGCCAGCTCATGTTCCTGCCATATTCTTTCTTTGCCATTGATCAGGTGAGCCAGGATGTTTTAGACAGCAGGAAAAAATCAGACTCACTAATCTCTGCAGATTGCCTGCATTCTGAGTCTCACATGTACCTCTCTCAAAATGAGAGAGAAGAAAGCAAGACAAGAAGCGTAAAATGGCAGAGCTACCACAGCTCCGGCACAAGACTTTTTTTATCCAACGATTACTCTGGGCAGGGAAGCCAACAACAACTTCTCAGGAAAAGCAGGGATGTGTCAGCTGTGAGGGGCCAAAGGTGCAAACTCTTTAAAATGGTTTTGCCACTTAAAATTGTAGGTGGCAGCCTGAGTTTAACTTAATTACATTAATCAGGCTGACAATTTGAAAGGAAATGATGGTTAGCAACTCTGTAACAGAGGGGGATGTTAGCAAGGATAGCAGCAATAAAATCAAATTCCCTCATGTATAGAGAGATTAAGTAATTATCAGAGGAGAGCTGAGCTGTTGACTGGCTGTGGGTCATGTGGAAACTTATCATGCTGCAAAGCTAAATCTCTCTACTTGGATCATATTCTATGTTTCAACAAAAATGAGTATTTTATCAACCAAATTCTCTTGAAGTTATTTTACAGGACTCCCTTGTTCTTATCAGAACCGCTTTGTAATAGTATTCTCCTACCAGGTGTTTCTATTCCTTTATTTTTTTCCAAAACAAGCATTCTTTCTGATTTAGAGATTATTTAAATATAACATCCTTAAGAGGTTAAGTAAAAAAGCCAAAGGAATAACAGTCTGAATTTCATCTGTGATGAGTTCACTAACAATCTAAACAAGATTCTCGATGGTATTTGAAATAAACAGGCAATTCCTTGATACTGCTTAAGTCTAGTTAATAGAAATCCTGTTACATACCTCCTGGGTAATATTCAAAATGGAGAAGTGGTTCTTGGGACATATTGTCTTTTGCAGTTACCTATCACTAAGTTCTGTTTAGAGACAACTGTTAAATTAGAAATAAATGGATAAACACATTGATATAACTAATCTAGTTAAAAGACCAGTTTCCTAAATTGGTACAGTCCCCTAATGCTTGGACACTTAAATCGTTATGGACCTCATTGAAATAGATTAGCTTTATTTCAGTGCATTGCAGGCTCTTACTTAGGCACAGGTACAGTCCCTCTTCAAAGTTGTTCAAAGTGGTTTCTCAAGGCATTTCACTAGCTGAACACACTTTTCTAAGATGGACCAGACAGCACGGCACTCAGACCTTCTAAATGCTTGTAAGCCTGCTAGCTAGCACCTGGGAGAAGTAATTACAGAATGTGAAAGATGCTGAGAAAGTTATCAGGCTGATGAAGAATATGAAACACTAAAATACGCATTATTTTATCACAGCTGCTTTCCTAGTTAGAAAATCAGCCAACTTTCTGGAAGCTGTTTTGGTCTCCCCCCATGCCTAATACAGTCCCTGAAACACTCTGCATGTACGGTGAATAAGGAGTCCTGTGAGGCCTTGCATTGTTCTGGTTATGGTGAACAGTGATATCATGGGTATTATGCTGCCAGTGTTATGCATGACTTCAGTTCCTTGGGTTTACTTAAATTATTTAAGTAAATGAATTCTTTACAGAAAATATGTTTTCCCACATCCCAGTTTTAGATGACATTTTTTTAATAGCTTTACATTCTCACCATTTATGTTTTCTTTAAAATACAATCAATAAGAAAAATAATGGTTTTTTAAACAGTTCTAACAATTCTGATTTATTTCATTTAAATACAGACATATCCAAAACTTTCATCACTATAGACTTCCAAATTATTGTTAAATAATTTATTAATAAATTTGTTAAATATGTTAAATAACATCAGTTAAAACCTCACCTAAAGTTATAGAGAGAAATTAAGGAAATATAGCTATAAATGTCATTATCATTTACATATAAATATATATTTCTGAATCACTCAGTTGTGAAAAAAAAATAAAATGGCTTAACATGAAAGGAGAAAGCAGACTCTCAATTAGGACCAGGCAGGTAAGGATTGGCCATCCTGTATGGAAGAAGTGAGAAACAGTCTCAGAGTTTTTAGCTGGCATTCAGTGACAGAGGAAATTTAATTCCCAGATGAAAAATAGCTGGATTTTTACCACACAATATAATGAAAATTCAGCAGAAAGTCTCGATTGGAGCTTTTTCCCACTCTACAGTGAAGTCCTGAAATGGGATGGTGTTTTTCTGATCAAGAAAATGTTGTGGACTTGGGTTTGTTGTTTTCTTCTGGAAGTGGAAAAACAAAACAAAACAAAACAAAAAACAAACCTTGAAACAGAAGCCAAACTGTCAGGAAAAAAATATAGCCTCAAAAAATATATAATTTAGAACATCTGCTGCTGTCTCTACAGTGAAATGATCAATGTAACCTGGGGAGGTTCTCATGTTAGAGCATTATTAAATAGAGCATGGTAAAAACAGATCGCCAGCTACAAGAATATCTGAGTTTGAGAGGAAGTTCTATCTTGATTTGGGACAAAAAGCAGAAGTTGAGATATTCCAGGCTTAAAATTCCCTCAAGTGGATTAGATCTCCTAAAACATTTAACTTCAACAAATGCAAAAATATTTTGTTTTACTTTACTTTTTTTTTCTCATTGAAAATCAGTTTTAAGATTTGAAACTTGAAATTTGGAGAGGTGACCATTTGCCAAACAAATCAAAAAACCCTGAACATTAGAACAGAAAGTTTATCAAAAGTAGCTCTTTCTTACAGTTTCAGTTTTAAACAAGTTGGCATTTTCTGATAGAAAACCAATGATCAGCTTTGAACATAAACAAGTTTCCTAAGGCCATATGGTAAGCCCAGAGCATCTGTTTTTTATTATAATAAAGCTTCAATGGCCATCTTTTGTATGTGTAGAATCCAAGATGAAAGCCTCTAGCTTCAATGTATTTGCTTTTTTTTTTGGCACAACAGAGGACAAAGAAACAATCTCTAGAGTTCAGGAGGCCCCCTGGATACCTCAGATCTGTTAAAACACAGATTATTAAAATTCATATGTCTACTTCATACAGAATCTTTCTGAGAAAGAATTAATTCTCATGCAAATTGTGTGTCTAAATTACAGCAAATCAAATGCATTTTACAACCACTGTTGGCTAAGACTCTGTGTTTTGTTCTAATAAATCAGTTTGAGGGATATAGTGCTCCAAAATATCTTTGTTATTTGCCAATTTGAGGAAAGTAATGCTGTCTCCTAGAAATCGAATAGACAGTTCTTGAAGGGATTACCTAGTCCAAGACAGTAAATCATTGGAGTTAGATGCTACTGCAATATATCAAAGTCTTCTTGCATAC
Source organism: Anser cygnoides (assembly GCF_040182565.1). NCBI lineage: Eukaryota > Metazoa > Chordata > Aves > Anseriformes > Anatidae > Anser > Anser cygnoides. The sequence continues at coordinate 15,764,561 of NC_089880.1, forward strand.
TAGCTGCCCAAAAAGCACTGAGTTGAGGTCAGGCTTTAATCATATCCTAAAATTACACTGCAGAAGCCACCTGTTTTTTCCCTACATCTGGTGGGTTTACTATCCAACAGCACAGTAAGAATTCCTGATTTGAAATCTCAGTGTGAGTTTCCCACATGCAGAAAAGTACTTCTCAGTGCTTAGTCTGACACTGTGGTATAACGACTCTCCAGGATCCCTGCAATCACAAGCATTACTATATTTCATTTATATTCTTGATAACAATAAACAAATGGAGGATTGCCATATGATACTTATTTCAAAATTCCCATGCTAAGAACAAGGAGAGGGTAGGAAAAAAGAATGAACTGCACATAACATTGTCTTAATCACAGTACTCACAACACCTCTAGAAGGTACATAGTTTCACAATGACTGAGAATCTCTAAAACTGAATATCAGAAAGTAATGCTGGCAAATATCATTTGCTATTATATGGAAAGGAGCTAAGGAGCTTAAATGCCCAGCTGAGACAATGAGAGGGGACATATGAAAGAAAAGTCAGTGAAATACCTTATTTTTTTCAATAAGTGGATCAGGTCTTTTGGTAAGAAATCTGAAGTCAAACTTGATGACTTAGAAAGAAGAAAACATCGCATTCTAGAAGCTTTTATAAAAACTGATTTTTTTTAAATATAACCCTAATTTAAATTCTTGCAAACTTATAAAAGAAGCAGAAAAAAGTCTACGTTAAGTAGGAAAAGAATGAACACAAGGAGATGATCAGGATGTTAGGCACCAATCAGTTCCTGGAACTGATTAGAAATACTTTGGAAAGCATTGTTCCATCACTATATCTTCCTTTCTCACCCTGTCACAGTCTTAAATAATAATTTTTAGTTTTTTGCCTGAATTTGCATGGGCAAGTCTTATTTGGACATTGATTTTGGAAGCGTTTCGTAAAACGCGTGTGTTTTTTTCCAGTATTTCATTAAAGGAAAAAAAAAAAAAAAAGAAGAAGAAGAAGAGGAAGAACAGAAAAAGAGAGAAGACCATTACAGGATTGCTTTAATATTTCATTACTGTACTATTTTTTCCAGAGTCTATAAATATACAGCATAAAACATCAAAAGAAACACAAAGCAACTAGACTTATTCATTATGACTTTATTCAAAGTAAGTGTAGTTTTGAAAATATATTTAAATGGTAATAGAAAAGGAATTTGACATTTCAAAGTTTCTTCATGTCTATCATGTCTTTTTTTTTTTTTTTTTTTAATCTCTAGAAATTACAAGTAACAGTGCTGGTTATTTTAGAAGCTGGACAGCACCAAGTGTTACTGTTAGCATTATGCAATAAGGATAATTATGTGATGGACTTGCATGTTTCACATTACTTTTCACAGTTTGGGATCCATGAGACAAGCCATTATACAAGTCACTAAAATCTAATTTCCTCTGTGCCGAATGTCTTCAATGTGCAGGTCCAAGATTAGTATTAAATGAAAATTATATTGTTCAACTAGAGCTTTAGAGATTTAAAATTACTGTTTCAAAACAGAGTGAATATTCTTAGATAAATTGTGTTTTTAATTAAATATGTATGTATTATTTCCTTAATTACAGTATCTTCATTGCCTCATATTGTTTTAAATACAGTTTCTTACATTATTATGTTATAAGATCAAACTGGTAATTGTCATTTTTCCTTTCTTTGTGCTTATCTAAGCTTGCAGTGTTAAGTCTCACTTCATTTGTCTTTTTCAACAGCAACGCAGTAATGAAAGCCTTACGAAGGAACCTCAGGTCTAACCAGGGATTTCTGCCCACATTCCAAGCTAGCAGGGAACCCAGAAACCAAGAGAGTTTGTGCCACATCCCCAGAATCCAAAGGCACTCTTGATGTAGAAGCAGAAAATTAAATCTCAGGTTCTAGGTCTCCTGTTTTCTGCATTGTGCTGGGAATGGAGAGGGACTAAAAGCCACCACTGAGCAAGGAAGCCCCAGAAGCTGAGCTCCAGCCTCCAGTTTGTGCCAGGCTTTATTATTTCATGATTATTTCTAAGCTTTATTTTTTTCTTTTTTTTTTCCAAGTTTTCCCTTCTTCAGGAAACTCTCAGAACTTCATTTTTTCTTCCCCAAATGAAAGAATGACCTCTTCCTCTCTTTCATCAAATCACTGATGTTACAAGAAATAGAAAATCTAATCTGTGACCCACTCTACCTCAGACAAAGCCAAAGCTAATAAAACAGAGATTCATCTGGATGAAATATAAAATATTTAAAGCTGTGGGGAAGTTATAGTTTTATTTTGCTGGTCAACTCAAAGGAGGCCCATTGACATTCGTTGAGTCCATCATTTATCTTCAATAATAAATAAGCCAATCATTTCAACGTTCATTGGTGTCAACGTCCTCCCTATGTCCACATATCTAATGAAACCTCTCACCCCATCTCTTCAGTGAAACTCCTTAGAAGCCCTCACAAGAGTGAACTGGCATTTTTCTGTACTTGAACAGTAGATCCAACTTGTCAGGAGATACTTGCCTCGACTTGTATGTCAAGTATTACATAATACATTCAAGGGCCAATAAGCAGACTCCACTCTTCATGGACCTTGTGTCCAACCCATATGGCTGCTGAAACTGTGCACCCCCTCATCTGGCAAAAGTCTTGGGATGGCTCTCAGGTGATCCAGGCTCAGATATCAGGGAGACCTCGGGCTTTCTAGGTACCTTCAGCAAGTTGGTCAGAATGACAGATTTTGCTACTCCTCCCTAAATAGACAAAGGGAAAATTACCCTAATTTTAACGTGTACTGACCAGTAATTCTGTCATTTTACAGTAGCACAGCAGGACTAACAGCAGGAGATACTTATCTCTGCTCTGCTTGTTATGTATAAAAAATCAGTTAAGGAATCCACGGTAACCAAAAGAGCACTCAGCAATGCACTGAGCCTGTGTTAATGCTTGCAGGATGAAAGTCTCCAGATTAGATGCTGTCCTTCTCTTCACCTGGATAATGACACACTTTATAACACAGAGCTTGCATGAAAGGATGTCTCTTTGCTATGATCCTACTTAACAGATAATAAAATTGATATGAAAAATACTGACAGGTGATGCTCAGAAAAAAAAAATCCATCTGACAACTTGTGCAGAATGGCTGCAATCTCTCCAACACCAGTGTAGGCACTCCCACTTGTCAAAGTGGTTCTAGTGGTTATTTCAAGAGCATACAAATTCATTATGTTCAAACAGAAAAGGAAAAACTGAACTTCTTACAAGAGTAGAATCTGATATATAACCTGTTGATGGAACAAGAAAAACATTTTTTTTCCTTGTTAATTTACAAATCAGCAAACTAGAGAGAAAAAGTGAGCTATTGTTCTACCTGTTTTGATAATTTTACTCATAAATACATGAATTTTCTAGAGCATTTTTTTTCATTCTTTTCTTCCTCTTTTTTTTTATTTTATTATTTTTCTAGAAAATGAAGTGGTAGCAAATGATGGAGAATCTAAATGTGTTAATGTCTTTCTTTCATCAAACAACCATGAATATACATGACCATAATCTTTTGCTATTTCCAGCTACTTCGATTTATGTTATGGATAACATGCTTACATAAAGCTAATCACCACAAGAAGTGACAAAAGAGGAAAAGAAAAAAGAAAAAAAAAAAAAAACAAAAAACAAAGCCATGGGGAATCAAATATCACCTAAATCAAACTGATCTCTAAAGTAAGCCAGACAAAAACTGATGAAAGCACCCAGGATTTGTGAGAGTTTATTATGAAGATTTTTTTAATATCAAGATTTGTGATTCATGACTTGTGAACATGATTCATAAAGATAAGCAGACAAAACATTAGTAAGGGGTGAATTCTTCAAGTCATGATGAAGGTAATTAAGCTGCCCAGCCTAGGAAAACTGATCCAACATCTAGTGTTTATCACTTTTGTTTTCATGTCAATGATTCCCAGTCACATACCCAAAAAATTAATTTAATCTACAGCAAGCTGTTTTCAGCATGATGGAAATGCAACTGAACAAATTTCTGCTCATAAAGCTTCCACAATAAATGCCTTTTGATTGTGGCTGGATTAATATTTTTTTCCTCTTTGTTCTGTTTTGTGCAGTGAGATTTCGCTGATCCCAGGCAGCCATTGATCCTGACTTTTGGCAGGTCTACTAAAATTGCTCCCAGCTCAAACTGTCCAAAATGGTCCAAAATCTAAAGATTTTGGGGGGGGTTCAGTGCTTACTCCAGACAACAGTTCAATCAAAATGACATTCTTCCACATGGCTCAGTGATCCCCCAGACAGTATCATTAGAATTATCTAATGATCCTTAATCCTAATGATTAGTATACAACTAGTGACTCCCAAGCATTCAAGCATGAAGCATATCAGCTATATTTTGTCCATTGTACTGGGCATTTTCCTGGCCTTCCTTAGTCTTACAATAGACTAAGGTCTGATATAGCATAATTAAACACAATTCCAGTCTGAAATTTCAAGCCTTCTCTACCTGTCTCTTCTACAGGTACAGGCTGACAAAAAAAAAAAAAAATGGGATTGGGAATAGTCAGCAGTGCAGTGAGATATATACACAGACACATTCTATTCTCATGAGGATCCCCTGCTGTATGCTCGCCAACCTATCTTATTCTTGGATGATATATGTATTTTAAGACACCTCAGTCTGAAAACAAATCCAGCCAGCAGTATAGTCCAGGAAATGGCATAAGCTTCTCAGGGATTGATGTGAAACTGGATACTCTTTCTTGTTTTTCTTGAAGACAGGTGGAATTTTTACCCTATTTCAGTCATAGAAACCTCTTCCCATTCCACTACCTCTGCTCCCCCAGACACATAGATAAATGCCTTCATCCCCCACAGGAGAAAGGCTCCAGTAATTATCACCTTCCATTTTTAGCTTCATACATATTCTTGGTAAAGGCTCAGCTGACCTTGATGCCTCCCTTGACGGGATATCATCTTCCTTGCCTGTTTCCATCACCCTGTACCTGCAAACCACATGACTATTATACAATTGCAGTAGTACCATGGCCAAAGAAGTGGCATTTGCGGTTCCATTGGAAATGACAAGTGTCCACCCTCCCTATCTTGGGATTTTCCAACCATTGCTCTGTTGAGCATTGTCTCTCCTTCCTTCAAACATGGGATTCTGCTATATGGTTCTGTAGGATCTCTATGAATAGCTTATGGATCTCCAACTTGTCCTGCTTGAAGGCAAATAGCCTGCTCATTTCATTTTGTTTGTGACTCAGCATCTCAAGCAGAGCATCCCTTCCACAGATGAGACCACCACTGTCCCTATTAGAGGCACACAGTGCTCCTGTCCACAGAAAACTGGGCAGCCCCATCCTCCCTCAGGAGCTTTGCCTTGGTCAAGGTCTCTGATGTGCTGTTATCTCTATCCAGTGTCAGAAAT
>NC_089880.1:15775000-15787500 GCF_040182565.1 Anser cygnoides
TCCTGTCAACTCCCCCTTGCTGCAGTTTTTTCACATGTGAACTGTTTCTGCTCTTGCAGGGAGCCTCCCCTACGCTGATGTGGTCTGCAGGGACATAAAATAGCCTGCATGTAAAGACTGCAGGCTGCAAGCTGAGCAGAGTTCAGTGGCTTGTTCATGTCAAGTAGTTTATGCCTAGTACAACAAACAAATGAAAGCTGGAAGAAAAAGAAGAGTTGTATTTGGGGAAGGGAGAGGGAATGGGAGTCACTCCAGAGGCCTAACTGATATTCATTCTCTGTTATAGGTACTAAATTTGTTCTAGTGGAGTCTACAGTCAATTTCAGTACCAGCCAAAAATGTCATATCAAAAATTCAGGTTCTTCAGGACAGCCTGTTGACCCTAAACACTGCCCACAGTATGTGTTGCACCACCAACTGCTACGTGACTTCAACCATGGTGTGTAGACAAACACCTAAGAATTTGGCCAAGGGTCTCCAGCTCCAGGGTCTGTGCAATCAGGGCACCCAGATGCCTTTTGGGGCAGGGAACCAAACCTCTCCATAGCCAAATCTTCCACAAAGTGCCATAAATTCATTTTCCCTTCCATTTTTATTAAGGTGTCACATTATGTGGACACAGGAAACTTTATGCACCTGTTAATAATCAGCTGGTTACGCTTGGGGTGGGTGAGCATAATGCACTACATTGGTGCCAACATCTGAAATTACAAATGAAACTTCAGACTTCTGGCACTGACTGCTTACATACAAATGTATTTCCCGAGTTTGATAATACACAAATAATAGGAAAAAAAAAAAAACACAAAGCAAAACAAATGATGGTTCTAACTGACAGTTCCTATTGTACTTCAAAATGAAAGCATACTTCACTAAAGAGATTTTGCTGTGAGACAACGTCTTTCAAAAATAGCTATTGGAAAAGAACTTTCCATTTGAAATCATAATCTCATATATACCTGTGACTGAACTGACAATGAAAGGGAAGGCATTGAGATAGTCATAAGCCTAAAACAGATTAATTTGTCTGGATATGATACTGTTTTCCTACACTGCCCTTGCAAGACTGAATTATGCGTCAGGTGGTTACATTTCATTTATCAGATTACTTCCCTTGCTCTGCCATCCATGAGCAGCATTAACTACAGCAGTACTAGCGCAATGCCACAAGAGCTTCTCATTGTCTAAATTGCAGTAGATTTTCAGCCCAACAGAAAGTACACAATGGATTTTCTTATCATGCCACTCACTGTCCCAAATCTAAAAGGGACTTGGTTTCCCACTTATTTCTTACTGCTTTCCCTGTTTTTCTGTTGCAGCTTTGCTCTATGTCTAGCTTTTTGTCATGCTGAGCAATAGACAATCACTGTATTACAAGGTTTCTCTATTGCAAATAGCAGGTCTACCATATATTTTAGTTTTTGCTAATCTTATTTTCCAGAGACCTCGAATTCTTACAAAAATGAGAAACTCAAGCTGCCTGCTTATATTTTTTAATAGTTTTCTTCAGTGACAGCGATTCTGTTGTGCCATGCTGTGCAGAAAGACACAAGCAGTGGTAATGTGGATTTGAATTAGCAGGTACACCCATGGCTCATGAACCCATAGAAGGTACAGGGACACAAGTATATGCTCTTTCCTAATAGCAGTGCAGCGGCTAGTACTTTGGCTTAAATGCAAATAATATTTCAGTTCCTTTCTCCTCCCTCCTCCTCCAAAAACTCCCTCAGTCAACCAGAGAGACTTTAACAGAGGGTATAGCCATAGCAAAGAGTGATGAACAAACATGTTTATTGAAACCATGCATCACTAAGTCCCTCTTCTGTTTTGCTCTGTTGTGTTGCTGGACACACAACCAGCCCCTAGGAGGGTACGGAGAGCCATTAAAACAAAAGGAAGGATGTAGTAGGCGAGTCCCCAGCACATGGTACAGTCTGGGGACTATTACACTGGGATGGGAGGTGGCATGTGTAAGGGCAGAAAATATTTAAGTGCCAGCTTCCTATAGGCATCATTCAAAGCATAATGACAATTTCAGTGGGTTTGGACTAGGTCCAAACTGCACCAGTGAGGCCTGAGTGTATTGTTGGTAGTTACTGGTTTTCATCATGCTTCTTTGACAAAGTATCTGAACCCCAACCTGCAACTTAGGTACTTTTCTACCTAATGCTGCCTGTTGAACAAAGAGTGTTGTTCATTGTTCAACAAACACCAAAATACATTGCAGATGTGGTGAAGAATTTTCAATTAAATAACATTTAAAAAAAATTGTAAAGATTTTAAAAGATAAAAAATAATCAAGTTCAATAAACATATTTAAAGCCCAGATATGTCCTTCTGAATGCACCCTGCTACAGATGGATAGAAAGTGGTGGTCAGTCTCTTTCAGCTGAGGGTTATCATTTTAATTCGTTCTACAATAACTTATAGTTTAAATGAAAACTAGAAGGGTCACTAGAGGCCATTTCTGATATTCCTAAAATGCTGCCATCTACCACCACTGCCACAGAGGAAAGACAAACATCATGGAAGACCTTGAAATAAAAGACCTGATTACAGCAATCTTTATTCCACTGAATTAGCTGCTCCTGTTGGCTGTCAGTGACATTTGGCTCAGGCCTGGGCACAGCAAGAGCACTGGAGTCTCATCTCAAGCATCCCAGATGGCTGCCCACAGATTTACTCATTCTGTAATTGCAGTGCAGTGGTCCTTTAATAAACTGTGTGATAACAAAGACTACAATAATCTGCATTGGCCTTCATCATGCCAGTTTATATAGACTCAGTAAAAGCTACTGTTTTGGTAGAGGGGAAGTAGAAATCATTCAGTCTGCCTTGGCTCTTTCCAGGTAAGAAGAGTTATCAAGACAAAGATGCTGGCCTTTCTCTTCTGTCTGAAGAAGGATGGGATGAAGTCATCACCAGGAAAACACACAAGTACTCTGGCAGTATCCGTCTCCTGAAAAATAAAAAGACTTTTGTGACTCCACTGGAATTATGATAAGGACAAAATGAACTTGATGGCATCAACATTCCATATATATATTATATTCCTTACAAATAAAAGTCTTAATTAAGAAAGCCTTCTACAAGTGTTTGTAGGAATACTTATATTTTTTTTCACAATAAATGCAAGGAATTGCAAGAAGTACCTTCTCCCTCTCTAACATGCCCAAATATGTATCTGTAGAAAGAAATAAGCTCTTAGAATAAGACTAAGAAAGAAAAAGAAAGAAAGAAAGAAAGAAAGAAAGAAAGAAAGAAAGAAAGAAAGAAAGAAAGAAAGAAAGAAAGAAAGAAAGAAAGAAAGAAAGAAAAGGAAGAAAGGAAGGAAGGAAGGAAGGAAGGAAGGAAGGAAGGAAGGAAGGAAGGAGAGAGAAGAAAAGAAAGAACATATTCAGAACGAAAAAGTTCAATGTAAGTTCAATTAATAACACATTAAAAGTGAACATCTGCATATTTATCTCATTTACAATGAGAGAAGACATTGGGAATGTTCTAAAATCCTGTAAAAAATTGAAGGGCTTTACAGTCATTTGGAGTTTACAAGAAAAGTAACAAAAAGTATCAATGCATAACTTCTGGACCTTTCATGAAATTTTGTACCCGAAATGCAAATTTCTTGCAGAAATATGCAAAATATTGTTTCAATCCTATCAAATATGAAAAAAATATATGATTACAAATTGAAAGTAAGTAAAAATCAGACACACCAAAAATTTCATTCTGGTACTATTAAAATGAACAGGAGACTGAGAAGATTGAATTTTTATTTTTGATATTTAGTTTGCCCTTTTTTTGACTATGAATGAAACACCCTTTAAAATATTACAAGACATTTAGTAAGTGATCTAAAATGATTAAAAACATTTTTTTAAAGGAGAAGCATTTCCAGTGAAGTGCTTGTCAGCATCGATTTTCTCATCAAATTTAATACGAAATAGCTAATGAGAGAAACTCAGCCCCACTAACACTGTTCAAGATGCAAAGTTAAGTTTCAAAATGCTCCCTCCATTTTTAATATGGTGATGATTACAAGAAAAGCAATGCTCCAATATGTTAATTTCATGTCTGTTTTTCTGCTGATGTTACTCTTCATTTGAAGATTACTGTCAACTTCTATTCCACAGGAGATCAAAGTGAAGCATCCAGTTTGTACCAGATGCCATCATACAAAATTACATTTAAGAGATTTCAACATAATTAAAAATGCTTCATAAACCATCTCAAAGAGAAAGACTTATTGTACCATTTTTTCACTCTTTAAACATCTAAAGGGAAGGTGCCAAAATGTGACTAGAAACTTATGCTAAATATACCATCCTTTTCTTTTCAAGTTCTTATTAATTATCTCACCTGGAAACCACTATAAAGAGGAGAGTGCAAGTTGCCTTTTGAATGCTGAGACATCTGGGTTCATTGTCCCTCTGTTAAGTGTCCCACTGATGCACAGGAAGACTGTGGCAGGCTGCAATAAGTTTTCCCAGCTTGGAAAACAAAATACAGAATATAGAATATGTCCCCAGTACTGAGCTTATGGTGGGAATATACCCTTTCAGGAAAGGCTCACCTGTGTCGTGTAATCAGCTGGAGTCATGCAACAGGGCTTACTGCCTCGTTGCACCATCCTGACCCCATAGGGCAGTCCTGTCAGAAGTGTGGACTTTGTCACCCACTGGAGCACTGTGAATGGGAAAATGCCAAAGGCCAGAGGAGAAGAGATAAAGATGGCCCAAGCCACATTCAGTTTCCAAAATCCAGCACATAACAGCACCAAGAAGAAACAACAATGCACGAAAGAAAAAAAAAAGTTTCAGGATTGAACCTAGTTTAATTTAGCTTGTAGAATCCTTGTGTTTTAAATATCATGCTTTTTTCTACCTGTTTATTGTAGTTTTTTAACAAAAGCATTGATGACTGGTACCAAAGGTCAATGGTCATGCATGGAGTAAGACACATTCCTATACCAGTCAGACCACACCAATATACACCAGGTAGCATAGACTGGTCCAGGCCTCAGAGTCAAGCCATCATCCTTCCCTTCCCTCTCCAGAATTACTCAAAAATCATCCCCCTTGTCACCCAGAAAACCAAGAAGAGATGCAGCTAGCCCTGGGACCACAACTGAAAAACAATAGTTTCACGCTACATAAACTGTCACCCGCTTCCAGCATCACCACTTCCTTCCACATAGCTGTCAAGAGTTAACTACTAAGGCAAGGCTGTTTCCCATTGACTTTTTTTGTATTAAACAGTTCACAAAGGTACTGTATGGACTTAGTACCACAAAAGAGACTAATTGAAATGCATCCAGCTGATGATGATGCCAAGAATATGACTATAAGTGGCTTCAACTGTTTATAGACTTGAAAAAGATGAAAACATCCGGTCTGCCATGAAAAGGGGCTGCCAAATCCATCCTGCAGAGCAAATAACAAAGTTGGAATTCATTAACCCTTCTCTGTTTGCTTCTTTAATAAAATGAGATAAATCTTCGCCCAAACTATCAATGAGATTTATTTTTTTTTTTAAATGATAAACAAATGGATAATAGAAGGTACTTGGCAAAGTATTCCATTGAGTACCTTGGCAGCTTGTCATTGGTAATGGAATTGTTGTCTGATCTTCAGTCATTTCTAATTTAATTTACCCCCAAAACGTACCACTTCTTCTTGCAAATATTTCTCCACAATGTGCCTATTTACCTTCCCAAACCAGGAAGAAATACATTAGGTGATTTAAAGGGTAGCCTTTAATGCAATTTAAAGCCTTGCAAATTGATTTTCCTTAATGAACTTTATATCCTGACATCCTGTCGTTTTTCCTCTAGTACATTCAATTAGGCTATAATCAGTTATTAAGGGTTAGATAATGGAAACGTGACATCATCCACACAATTTGCAAGAGATTAATTAAAATCTAATTTTCATGCAAGATTAGGCCATCTGAGCCAAGAGGTGCCTATAATAATTGAAAAAAAAAATCTAGAAAACCATGGTGGGTGAAATGAAGAACACCAAAATTGGGTAGATAGATGTTCAGATGAAAGGGAATGACAACACTTTCCTCTTGGGTTTGCAAGAGACAGAACATTTGCATGTTCATGAATTTGCTGTATTCACACAGGAGGACAAACATGAATCAAAGCATTTCCATTCATTCCTGTAAAAGAGCTGAATACATTTATTTGTGGATAAAACCAATAGTTGTTCATGCTACACTTTCAGATAGACACACACACATTAGTAGCAGTATTTAAAGCAGAGATTGCTGTTTTTTTTTTTTTTTTTAATATTAACTTCTGATAAAGAGGAGCTTGGGGCTGAAAGTATGTGTCTAATCTTAACAGAGAATACAGCTCAGCAATTCTATTTGCCCCATATCAAAGAAGAAAAAATGTTGTTATTCTGCCAGGAAAATTGATCTATTTATCTGATGTAACATTCACTGTCAGCATTTTTGTACAGCTCTCCCCACTCAATATCACTACAGGATATCTGTAGAGAATTCACACCTTCAGAGGTCAGTATGTCAGGTCCGCACAGGGTTCATTTTTCCTTCCATCATTCCCTTTCTTTCTTTCTTTTTTTCTTTCTTTCTTTCTTAGGCTTATTCTAGCTATTCTTGAAACAAACTGAAATATAATGGTAATATTAACAAATAATAATTTTGTAATCGTAGTATCCATATTGCTGCAGCAATTTCAGAAACCCTTATATTTCAGGAAAATAAATAAATAATAATAATAAAAATAGCTAACAGAGCGTACGTTACCTCTTATCATTAATTTTTGCTTCTCAAAACAGCATCTCCAAAGCATGCTAACCTATGAGCAATTTGGGGGCCATTACCTCAAAGGGAGGTGTTAGAGGTAAAAAAGGTTCAAAGCCAATAGTCCCTCCTCATCTAGCTAGCCCTCAGCTGACACACTTTGTGATGGTCTTACCAGCACCATTTATTGATTTTCTTGGATTTTGTCTCCATTTATGTTCAGGAAAACAAGAATCAAGCCTGAGGGTCACAATGTTCCACAATGATCTCTTTGTGGGATCTGGGATTTGAGTTGGTTCTTTTTTCGGTCTTTCAACTCTTTGCTGTCTCTTTTTTTGTGGGATCAAAAGTAAAACCTAAACTTTTCAGATTTTCACTTATTAGATGGTTTTGAATTGCTGGATATCTCTTTTTCTCAAAACAATTTACTGAAGTTATAGCTTTCATTTAATTTTTAAAAATATGTGCTCAACATCACATTTTTTTCCCTGAACTTTCTAGACTTTTTTTTTTCCCCACAAACTCTCCAAGCATCCCAGTAACCATCTATAATCATAGTCTTAATTAAGAACAAAATTGTTTTGGATCATTAGTCTAGGTCTGTTTGGAAAAATTGTTACAAAATTGTAACCGAGGTTTACAATGACTATATTTCTTCCCCAGAGATAAGGCAATTAAAGTCATTTCACATAAAATCAACCTTTTCCCCACTGCCTCAGTGTAGGTGTGCAGAAGTAAGAACAAATCAATACAAGAATCTATTCACAGGGAAAAAGGAACAAATATATCTTTATAATTACAATATGTAACACATTCCACAGCTGCATGCCTCTTGTGAATAGTTCTGATCTGAATGTAAATACATGCTTTATGCTGAGAATAATTTAAAAGAGGAAATAGGAACACACACAGAACAAGCCAGTGTTTTATATCTGGTTTTAAATATATGAGCCAAGTTAGTCATATTTCCTTTGCAGTCCCATGATATACTGAACAGTAGCCTATGTTATAATATATGGTGCAGTGGAAATATAAAACAAGAACCCGTTAACTCACCAAGTACCTGCAATCTCTCTTTAATTCCACACTGTTTATAGGCCTACCAATATAACCTAATTATTAGTTAGGTGAGATGGAGAATATATCAGATAGGGAAGATGTCTAGATTTAAAATGAGGTTTATCAAAGAATTAGAGACCAAAGATGAAGATTTCTTTACTGACTTCACAAGCTCGAATGATTCTGAAATGCAGCTATGATTCCTCTTCCCATTGCCTGGCTGTACAATGATTAATACATGAAAGTCACCTAAAGCATTCTATGGAAAAAATAAATAAATCATACTACTGACAGGACAGAGCTAGGTATTTGACTAAGTCCTGAAGTCCTTTTAGGAAAATGTTCTTTTAGTTACGTTCTCAATGAAGCCATATTATTCTGATTTTGCCAAATTGCAATGGTCTCAGAGGTATTGGATAAGTATTTGGGGCTGTAGGGCCCTCAGGGTTGAACCTTGAAGGACAATGGGATTGTGGCAACTTAGGACATGGAGACCACTAGGACAAGTCTGAAAAACTTACTCAAATTTGTTCAATATTTGCTCAGGTGGGCAAATATTGCTCATAACCATTCCCATAAAACTGAATTCCTCCAATCCATGAAAACACAAAATGAACAAAAGCAGACTTTTCTGTTTTTCAGTTTCCTTGCTTGGGACTTCTGTAATTTGCTTATCCTTTTATTTTTACTGCTCCGAAGCCACACCAGCACTGGTTCATGGAAAACTTCACTGACGGAGTGTTTCATGCTTGTCAGCTGGAGAGGACATGCCCAGTGGACAGGGTAGGGTTGTTGGAAGAACAAAAGTGAGTGGAATATCCCCAGACCAAATGACAAGTCATTCCATTTCATACACAGAAAAAGTAGCTATGGAAAACATATGCAAGGCATTGAATGCTTTCAGAGAAATTTCTATTCTTCATAATTATTTTTTAATTTAGGCTCTGCTGGATGAGAACTGGAGCTCTTCTTGTCTCCTAGTCAGCACAAACTTTGAATTTCTTGATCTGCATCTGAGGCTTACTGAAAAATGAATATGTTGATTACAACTTACCCCCTCCCCTGCTCAGCCCCAGCTGCTGCTCTCTTCATGCAGTTCCAACAGCTGAAATGCACAACTATTTTTTTAATATATATAATTTACAAGAGTTCTCATCTCCTTTTTCAGCTCCCTGAATGTTTCTGAAATGAGCAAGCACTACACTTTTAGTTAAGAGTCAAGCTGCACCCTAAGGCTTGTGCAGGACCATGGGAGGGAAGGACAACGAGGCAGTGCCACCAAAACCTAACGACAATAACAAACCCCAGAGCCCCAACATTTATAGTTCTTCACTCCCACTTCTCTCTGAGAGTCTTAAAGTTATTAGAATCTGTGAGGGAAAGAAATTGGGGATGGGGAAGTAACAGACAACAACTCTTCTGTGTGTTCTCAGTGACACTAATCCTTTGCAAAGAAATGTTATTTTGGGTGAGACATACTTAAAAGGAGTAGGGCCTCCCCAATGTATTCCTGATTGCTTTCCATGTCTCCCAAGAGGAACTCAGCTACATACATGACTTGCCTGGCAAACTAATCCCACATTTTCCTTCCCAGACAACACATTGTGATCTATCTCTTCATTCACAAGAAGGTGGATCTTATTGTGTTCTTGATTTCTTGGATTGAAAAAAAAAAACAGCAACAAAAAAAAAGTCCAGAGATCCAGAGAGCATCTGGATCACAAATAAACATAGAAATAGCAGAACAATTACTTGATGGAAAAATCTATTTCAAATAATGTGTTTTTGTTTGTTCATTTGTTTTTTTTCCCACAGAAAATTTACATTTAGGGTGTTAGTAAGAGCAACTCCCTGCTCACTGATGTTTCATCTTCAGTAAGTTTTGTACATTTGATAGCATCAGCCAAGAGGCTTTTCCAATATTAAAACTTACCAGCTTGTGATTCACTCAGCAATGGATTAACTAAAGATGGTGCTTCAATGATATTATTCCAATTGCCATTTCTCCACCCCCAGAACACATCAGAAGCTTACAATCTTCAACAGAAAACACTACACCCATATCAAGAAGTCTTATCTGGTCTCCCACTGATCAGTTTTGCATTTATGTAGTAACCTTCTGTTGCTTTTTCATTGTCATTTCTCCCCTTAAAGAAAGTTACTTCCTACAGCATTGATCTCTGGTAGATTTTTTAGTTGCAGAGATTCCCAATTTACCTGGGTGTTGTTTCAAGACTCAGCAGGATGTCTGATTTTTAATCAGCCTAGCAAGTCACTTGGGTCTCTTCCGGCCTAACAGAGATTTACTTTAGGATTTTCAGTTTTGATGAAAACACAAGTGGGAAGGAGCAAAGCTTCCACTCCCTTTGTAATTAATCACAGGTTAAAGTGCTATATGAATTATACAGTTCTCAGGAGAGAGATCATTTTTTGAATTTTCAGCAAAGCACACAACTTAAGACATACATTGCTTTGTGTATTTGTCTAATAGAAGCATTAGTCACTGAGCTGGAGATTTATTTATTTATTTTTTTTAAGTTTGGAAGCAACCTTGATAATCTATGGTAGATGATTTGCTAACTTGAGCTCTACCTGAAGTGCACAGTTTGTGAATTGTAGATAATTTGGTTCTCTATAAATTTATATATCAAGGAAACCTGGTATAGTACAACAGAAAATTCAAATATATATATATTTTAAAAAACAAAGCGCTCAGATTTATTTTTTTTTTTGGCAAAGGAGGAGTAGAAGGAAAAGTCACTCAGCATGTTAATTTGCAGTAAAGCATGTGGGTGAGAGTAGCAATACAGTCAACTGCAATTCTTGCAAGTTTATCAAGTACCACTGCAGCTTTTAACATCTTTCCCTGCTATGACTCCAGACCCATCTCATTGTTCACACCACAGTAAGAGACAATTGGTTAAAAAATATCGCTATCATAAGCAATCCTTCAAAAGGTGTTAGATCTCTCCATATGTGCCATTTTCACAGATCTTTGGATTAATTCTGTTTTACTTCATGTGAAATACTTTCAAGTTCAGAGAAAAAACCTCTGCTAAAAAAAAAAAAAAAGACTTTTAAAGATAAATTCACTTAAATAGTGAATTCACTTAATATATTTCATTATAAGTAAATAGGAACAAAGCTAGGATAATGAAACCAGCCTTAGAATATTGTCTGCTACAACAGCTAAGGCTTTCCCTGTGCTGCTGGCAAATTCAGTCGTGCCATGGACTGCACTACCAAAAATAGGATCTGCATGAAAACAGCTACATCAGTGCTTGAAATATCTCTCAGGAAGGAAAGAACAGCTGTGAGGTGGTCAGTGAAGGTTATCTCCAAGGCGTGTAAATCAACATATAAAATGCCAATAAACATCATTTTTTGGTAGCTGAATAAAGTCAAAACAATCCAACCCTTTTCTTTCATCTTTGCATGCAGCCAGGTAGAACAGCCTTGGTTCTATTTCTCTTGAGTATCAACAGCAAAACATATCCCTTTAGGGAATTTAAGGTGCACAACTATATTCCAACTATATTGCTCTGTGGTAGGATATATTATTTACCCTCTTGCTTATTCAAAAATGCCAGTCAGAATAAATGTAGAGACTCCAATCTGCCAATTTGTTCTCATATATATTTAAGAGCCATTTTACAATATCCAGATGCTGGAAAAAAAATATCTGACTGTGTGACTGGAGATTTAAATATATGAATTAAAAACTTTTGAGAATATAAACCTTTTTGAAAACTGCTTAGGGAGAGAAAAAGTCCCTACTGTGACTTATGTGTTATGCTTCTATTAACAGTGCAGAACAACTGTCCTCTTCTTTTGTATCACTAACAGCTTTTTTTCTTTAATTAGAATTTCTTAAGTTGTTTTAAAACACAAAAAAAGATATAAATGCTGACAATAACATATGAAAATAATTTCAAATAGTAAGGAATGAGATGGAAAAATGCAGAAATATGGAAATATTTTGTCTTTCTATTGCCTCCAACAAAATGCTATTTTTTCTGTAGATTGGTTAATGCATAGTTTGCAAAAGAAATTCAGGAGGTAATCTTACTTCAGTAATACTAGGGTAGGTCTGCATGGCTTTAAGGTCATTTAATAAGGTTAAATACTAAGGAGCGTTAAGCAACTATTGCCGCATCTGGAATTTCTAGGTAGCTCCAGACATGCCTAATGGAAGAATTTGGGCCTCAGTGAATATCAGTAGGTCTATTTTATTTTTTAAGACTTGAGGAACATTAAAAAACCATCAATCACAATTTTCTGAACAGAGTGTTACAGGATGACAATTGTGTCTCATTGGATCATAGTACAATTTGGATCAGGTTTCAGAGACTGATTGTCTGAAGTTGTTACTTCTAGGCAAGAAAGGCTATCTTTATAGCATTAAAATCTAAGATTTCAAATCAATTTGTTTTGGACTAATAAAATCATAAAATATCCTTATTTTAAAATGACCTCATATTTTCTGTAAATTCTTTTAGAATCAACTAAAATTTTCTAACAAAAAGTTAAGTTCATAATTTTTTTTAATTTATAGAAATGTTACAAAATGATAGAAATCTCCAGTTTTCACACTTTCTATTATGTTTTCAAACAAGAAAAAAAAATCAGGAAGAATCAGTAAGACCAGCTTTTCCAGCAGAAAGGCTGGT